>NW_028250804.1:0-3000 GCF_964263255.1 Lissotriton vulgaris | reverse complement strand
ATGGACAGATACCACGATAGTTACGCACCCACTGGTACTGGAACTAGTCTTTGCAACAATTCAAATACAGTCTTGATTCATTAATTTCAAAGTTCAGTAGGCAACTAACTATAACGTCCCTGACACCTACATATTTTGACAATGCATTCCATGGATATTTCATCTTTTGTTCTATACGCCTACACTGCAGTCAGCAGGGCTCACCATCAAATTCAGTATTACTTTATTAATTGCAAAGTGAACTGTACTCTATTTCCTCGGATTTTGTCAAGAGGAAGTGACAAAAAGCATTCCTTAATGTCTTTGCTGACTACTGCCTTCGATCGACACTGCGGACAGCAGGGCTCACAATTCAGATCGAGTCGCAATTGCAGAGGAAACAGTTCAGTAGGCAACAGACATTGCTACCAGTGCGACCCGTCCAGACCACGTATCATCGCTGGCTGCGCACACACCGAATTGCCACTAACTGCGCAGCTCAACTCAATACCATGCAGCTGTGGGCCCTTGCTGACCGCTGCCACATTCCTACACTGTAGACAGCAGGGCTCACAATTCAGATTCAATCTTGATTCATTAATTTCAGAGTCCAGTAGGCAACTAACTATAATGTAATTCATGTTCAAAAGGGAAGGTGCACCAAAATCAAAATCAATGTCCTGTTATAGCTTTTGTGCAATGACCAAATTCATCCTGAAAGTCCAAAGGAACACTGAATGGCAGTCTACACTGTGGACAGCAGAGCTCACAATTAAAATTCAGTTTTGATTTATTTATTGCAGAGTAAACTGTATTCTATGTCCTTGGATTTTGTCAAGAGGAAGTGACAAAAAGCATTCCTTAATGTCTGTGCTGACTACTGCCTCCAGCTACACTGCGGACAGCAGGGCTCACAATTCAAATCAAGTCGCAATTGCAGATGATGTAGTCCAGTAGGCAAGACACATTGCTCCCAGTGAGGCCCACCCGCACCACGCATCATCGCTGGCTGCGCACATGCTGAATGCTTCTGAGGCCCCTACCTCAGTGCTCTTTATGATAGAATTTTTTGTGTATGATTTCAGAGCTGCTGCCCCCACCTCAGTGTACCACAAGTCATGGACCCTTTATGATTGAATCTCTGTGGTTGATCCGATGATTACTGTTGTACTTGTTGCCAGCACCAAACATTCCCTGAGGGCTTTCTCACTCACCCCACACGCATCCAGCAGAGACGTCACTGGACATGTGACCCTGGTAATAAAAAGCGGCAAACTTTATCTATCTAACTGTTCCGTGTGTTCATTATGTATGCATGATGCCCCTGGGCCCTTCCACATTACATTGTGCTGTGCACAGCGCACGCAACCATGTTACCTCTGGCAGTGGGGAAGACTTCGATTATGTAACTTTGTCTGGGTCATTATATGAGTACATGGGTAGAGACTGGGTCATTAGAGTACAGCAAGGAGAGTGTATAGTGAATTTATGAGTGCTTGGGGATTGGCAGAGTTATTGGATAAGTACATATGTTGGCGGAGCCTAACCCCTGAGCACGAGCTTGGCTCTAATTAACAGCCCTCCATATGCTAAAAACTGAAAAATGGGCTTTGCATGGCCCTTTATTGCTACAGCTGCACTACTCCCTGAAACTACAATAAACATTCATAACCACATAGATGTGTCTAGTCCACAATCTTTCATGTGTGGACGTATGGATGAATGGAGGGTCAGTGATTTCCCCTACCTTCCATGTTGGCCATGTGGTGGGACTTGGTTCACAGGGTGACATATTGGCGCCTGCGGCCCAGGTGGTGGCAGCAATACAACAGGGACACCCGCATCAGTTGATTACTGATACAGCCCAGGACATATCCACGGCCAGAGCTCCGGAGTCATTGTTCAGAGCCTCACACAGAACTGGCATAGCCCAGGCCAACCCACTCCGCTTATGCTTACAGGGAGGGATGACAATGCTACATGGCCCAGGTTTTCTTTGTAGTGCTCTGCCGGTCACAGGTCTAGTTGTCAGTATGCCACAGCCACTTCTTCATGGATAGGGCCACCCACACCACACCCTTCAAGCACAGGCATCACAGGACACGTGACACTGACAATAAAAAGGGCCGGGCGCACATGCTTGGTGCAATTCCGACCTCTCCCGGGGTGTAACCATGTTGTGTTCATGTGGGCATGAGGTCCAGGGGCCTGCGACATCACATTCCGCCAGCCCGTAGGTGACATGATGGCATCCGCACCACCTTACCCAGAGGGTCCATGACTTTTGGTGTGCCGGATGCACTGCGGCCGGCACAGGCACACCGCCACGGGATGGTGACTTTTGGTGCAATGAGGTAGGGGCACCATAAGTGCTGAGCGGGTGTACAACCTGCGATGGTGCCCGGTCCCAGCGGTCCGGACAGCTCAGGTTTTAGGTGCCCTGCTGGACCTCGGTGTAGGCCTGAGCCATAGGACAGCGGAGGCCTACCGCCACGTGGTGTGGCCTCACTGCTCACAGAGTTTGTGGCACCGTAAGGGCTGTGTGGGTGTGCAGCCTACAATGATGCCGGGACACTGGTATGTCCTCAGCCATGGTGAAATCAAGATCCAGCACCAAATGCGAGACCTGGTGGCCTGCGGAGTGGGGCTGCATGATTTGGAGGGTGCCCTGTCCGAGGGCCCCGGGCTTGGGACTTGCAGTGGCACGTGGTGGACCCTCTTTTCTACACGCAGGTGGCAGAAGGTTAGCAGTGAGATATGGGTGCACATGGGTGGTCAGACACATCTGGGCGGCGGGAGTGGATGGGGTTCAGCAGCCTGGGTGCGCAGGGGTGGGGTAGCGATGAAGGTGTGTGCAGTTATACGTACTCTGCCATTACTGATTCTATACTATGTTTCAGATAAGTGAGCTTGAGGGCCGCAGTATGTCCTAGCACAATGTTGGAGACACACCGGTGGAGGAAAGGTGAGGAGTGAGGCCTGGGTGCAAAGGGGCGGACAGTCACCTCTTGGCGGTGGGAG
>NW_028250803.1:0-10156 GCF_964263255.1 Lissotriton vulgaris | reverse complement strand
GAGTCTCTGGAGAAACAAGCACTGGCGTTGCCAATAGGTCTCGCAGTAGGAAAGTTGGAGCTATTGGTTTTCTAAATGACATTTTATATTTTTGTTTTGTGATTTACAATGCCAATACTTTTAACTTAGCATATGTGACACTTTTAGTATTTGTAATGTCACATGTTTTGTATTGACTTGACTTAGATGTATTGATATTACAATTAACATTGGCTTTTAATTTTTTTAAATAATTAAAACTTAAATAAAAGTGATTGTAATTCTCAATGGCAATAGCTTAAACTTTTGTAAATAACTGTTGTGAAGATTATGTTCAGTGACTAAAATCCAAGAACAGAAGTGAAATATTAAAAAAAAATTGTGACATTTGCATTAAAGCTTCAAACATTGAGAGAACAAATTGGAACTAGTGATGCTGTGGTGGTGCTGAGTGATGCGGTGGTTGCGCTGAGCGATGCTGTGGTTGCGCTGAGTGATCCTGTGGTTGCGCTGGGTGATGCTGTGGTTTCGCTGAGTGATGCAGTGGTTGCGCTGAGTGATGCTGTTGTTAAGCTGAGTGGTGCTGTGGTGGTGCTGAGTGATGCTGTATTGGTGCTGAGTGATGCTGTGTTGGTGCTGAGTGATGTTGTGGTGGTGCTGAGTGATGCGGTGGTTGCGGTGAGTGATGCTGTGGTGGTGCTGAGTGATGCGGTGGTTGCGCTGAGTGATGCTTTGGTTGCGCTGGGTGATGCTGTGGTTACGCTGAGTGATGCTGTGGTTGTGCTGAGTGATGCTGTCGATGAGCTGAGTGGTGCTGTGGTGGTGCTGAGTGATGCTGTGTTGGTGCTGAGGGATGCTGTGTTGGTGCTGATTGATGCTGTGGCGGTCCTGAGTGATGCTGTGGTGGTGTTGAGTGATGCTGTGGCGGTGATGAGTGATGCTTTGGTGGTGCTGAATGAAGCTGTGGTGGTGCTGAGTGATGCTTTGGTGGCACTGAGTGATGCTGTCGTTGAGCTGAGTGGTGCTGTTGAGTGGTGCTGAGTGGTGCTGTGGTGGTGCTGAGTGATGCTGTGTTGGTGCAGAGGGATGCTGTGTTGGTGCTGATTGCTGCTGTGGTGGTGCTGAGTGATGCTGTGGTGGTGTTGAGTGATGCTGTGGTGGTGATGAGTGATGCTTTGGTGGTGCTGAATGAAGCTGTGGTGGTGCTGAGTGATGCTGTGGGGGTGCTGAGTTATGCTGTGGTGGTGCTGAGTGATGCTGTGGTGGTGTTGAGTGGTGCTGTGGTGGTGCTGAGTGATGCTGTGGTGGTGCTGAATGAAGCTGTGGTGGTGCTGAGTGATGCTGTGGTGGTGCTGAGTGATGCTGTGCTGGTGCTGAGTGATGCTGTGTTGGTGCTGAGTGGTGCTTTGGTGGTGCTGAGTGGTGCTGTGGTGGTGCTGAGTGGTGGTGTGGTGGTGCTGAGTGGTGGTGTTGAGTGGTGGTGTTGAGTGGTGGTGTGGTGGTGTTGAGTGGTGCTGTGGTGGTGCAGAGTGGTGCTGTGGTGGTGCTGAGTGGTGCTGAGTGGTGCTGTGGTGGTGCTGAGTGGTGCTGTGGTCGTGCTGAGTGGTGATGTGGTGGTGTTGAGTGGTGCTGTGGCGGTGCAGAGTGGTGCTGTGGTGGCACAGTTTTTTTTTGCGACAAGTGATGCAGTGGCGTTCAGTGTTGCTGTTGTAGCGCATAGTGATGTTGTTGTGCCCCTGAGTGATGCTGTGGTGGTGCTGAGTGATGCTATGGTGATTGAATAGATAGAGTGAGTGAGATAGATAGATAGAGGGAGCGTGAATCATAGAGGGAGGGCGATAGAGGGTGAGCAATAGAGGGAGGGTGATAGAGGGAGGGCGATAGAGGGAGGGAGTGCGATAGATGGATTGAGGGGGATTGAGTGATGGAGGGCGGTAGAGTGATGTTGTGCGTTAGAGTGATGTAGGGCGATAGAGGGAGGAAGTACGATAGAGTGTGTGAGGGCGGTAGAGGGATTTAGGGCGTTAGAGTGATGGAGGGCAGTAGAGTGATGGAGGCCGATAGAGTGAGGTAGGGCGATAGAGTGAGTGTGGGTGATAGAGTAATTTTGGGCGATAGAGTGTGTGAGTGCAATTGAGGTATTGAGGGTGCTACAGTGAGTGAGGGCGGCAGAGTGTTTGAGGGCGTTCGAGTGAGGGCGGTAGAAACATGGTGTTAGAGTGAGGTTTGTAGAGTGAGTGCGTAGGAGTGAGTGCGGTTGAGTGAGGGCGGTAGCGTGTTAGGATGAGTGCGGTAGAGTGAGTGCGTTCGAGTGGTAGGGTGATGGTGGTTGAGTGTCAGAGTGAAGGCGGTAGAGTGAGGGTGGTAGAGTGTTAGAGTGAGGGTCGTAGAGTGGTAGAGTGAGGGTGTCATAGTTGTAGAGTGAGGGCAGTAGGGTGTTAGAGTTAGGAAGGTAGAGTGAAGGCGTCAGGGTGGTAGAGTGATTGCGTTAGAGTTGTAGAGTGATGTAATTAGAGTGTGCGCCATTTTTTTTTTCCGAGTATTATCTCTCCCGTACATTGAGCGTTTACAAATGAGTGTTATTTTTTCCCATATATCTGTATAAAGATATATATTTTGCAAACTTGTGGGTGAATATTTATTCCTGTTTGTCCGCCTAGTGTAATAATAAAATTAATTTAGTGTGCGTCTTTTATAAGTACAAAGTGATGTTGTGTTTTGTGGCGATTTTTTAAACTTTTTTTTTATTTAATCATTATTCTTGTTGAGTGTTGCAAGTGTTGTGCTGAGCGATGCAAGTGTTGTGCGTAGTTTTGTGTTGTGTTGAGTGTTGCATGTGTTGAGATGAGTGTTGCATGTGTTGGGATGAATGGTGTTGTTGCACTTAGTGATGCATGTGTTGTGTGTTTTGATGCTGTGGTGTTGTAGATTAGTGTGTTGTTGGAGCCTTTGATGTATAGTGATGCTGTATTTTTTTTGAGTGGTATTGTGTAGTTGTTTAGTTGTGTTGTGGTGTTAGTTATTGATGCTTTGCTGGTGCTGTATGAGTGTATTTTAGTGCTGCTATGTTTAGTGTGTGATGTGTATATTTGTAGATGTGATGTTGTGTAAGTGTT
Organism: Lissotriton vulgaris; assembly: GCF_964263255.1. NCBI lineage: Eukaryota > Metazoa > Chordata > Amphibia > Caudata > Salamandridae > Lissotriton > Lissotriton vulgaris. The sequence continues at coordinate 7,061 of NW_028250803.1, read as the reverse complement.
TTTTAGCATTATGTAATAAATGGAATGTGTATCTAACTTTTTTGTATTTTATGTGTTTATTAATATGTTGACTGCCTTTTTTGATGCTTATGTATGTATTTAAAAAAAAACGGCGGACGCAATGGGTCCCCTTCACGCAACCTACATTTAGTAGGTCAGCGGTCTAGTTTTTTTTGTTTTCCTCTTGCAAGTGTACCATTTTTGATTGACGTTTTATTTCAGCCAATCGGAGCGCTACGTCCATGCTAACTACAGGCCGATCTCCCTTCTCCCTGCTCTGGCAAAAGTGATCGAGAAACATGTACAGCTCTCTATTTACAACTTTATAGAGAGCAACAACATCTTGCATGATTCTCAATCGGGCTTCCATGCTAATTATAGCACGGAGACAGTTTTGCTCGAGATCACCGATGCCATCAGAGAGGTGCTCGATCTGGGGGGAAAGGCCATTCTGGTGATGCTGGACTTGTCGGCGGCGTTCAACACCGTCCCCCATGTCGGTCTCCTTTCTCGACTCTGGGAGATCGGTTTTCGTGGGACGGTGTGGAACTGGTATAAATCCTTTCTGACCGGCCGTCGACAGGTGGTCTGGGCACCACCGTTCTCCGCGGAAATGCCGCCGCTAGAGGTGGGGGTTCCACAGGGTTCTATCCTGAGCCCTACCCTTTTTAATATCTATATGACCCCTCTGGCGGCGGTAGCGGAGTCCTTTGGTGCCCGGATCATATCCTATGCTGATGACACGCAGCTCCTTTTTACATTTAAAAAGGGAGAGGCTTTTGACGGAAGGCGGATCAGGGAATGCCTGGGTCCAGTCTTCGACTGGTTTCAGCGTCACAGTCTGAAGTGCAACTCCGACAAGTCGGAGCTGCTTTTTTTCAGCTGCCCGCCGGATCCCAGCTGGAAGACCTGGTGGCCACAGGATATGTTTCCACCTGAGGTGGTCTCTACAAAGGCCAAAAACCTTGGTGTGCAATGTGATGACAGCCTTTCTTTCGGACCCCAGATCATCGGCTTGTCTGGAAAATGCTTCGGCATTCTGAAAATGCTTCGGAAGTTCCTTCCTCTGCTGTCTCTGCAGCACAAAAAAATCATAGTGCAGTCTTTAATTGGCTCGCGTTTGGATTACGCGAATGCCCTGTATATCGGGCTGCCTAAATACCTGTTGGCCCGTTTGCAGATTGTGCAGAACTCGGCTGCAAGAGCCATTTTTGGTCTCCCACGCAGGGCTAAAGCATTGGATCTACTTAAGAGACTGCACTGGCTGCCTATTGCTAAAAGAATCACCTTTAAGGTGCTGACCCTGGCTTTTAAGGCCCTCCATTCAATCGGCCCAAAGTACATGGAGAAGCGCCTGGCTTTCTATGTCCCGTGGAGGACGCTATGGTCGGCCCTGGTGGCAAAAGCCGTCATTCCCCCGGTTAAACTGGTCCGGATCGGAGGACGCTCCTTCCGTTACTGGGCCTCGCGCTGCTGGAATGAGCTACCTGTCTCCTTAAGGAAGTCATCTTGTCTTTTTGCTTTCAGAAAGGAGCTGAAAACCTGGCTTTATTCTGCATGATCTCATTGTTGGCCTTCTGTGTAGCTGCTGTGTTGTGTTCTCTCTAGTACATTTCTCTTTGCCAAAGCGCCGGGACACCCCTTGGGGTAGCCGTGCGCTATAAAAGAGACCCAAACATAACATAACATAACGTTGCGTTTCGATTGGCGTGCGTCAACGGTGGAATTCCCCAGAAGATCGAGAATCGCGGGGCGCGGAAGGCGTGTTCTTGTTTCTGTGCTGTTGTTGCGTCGTTAGACAGGTAAGACTTTATTTCTAACTGTTTTATTTATTTAATAGAATGTACTATTGATAGTATGTATAAATAAAGTGAAGAATATGATTTTTTTGTATAAAATGTAAATCTTTTGTTCGCGACTGTATTACTTTTTTATTTACTTAAAATATAGTTAATTAACTGTTTATAAAGTTGATATATAATGTCTGTTTGTGACAATTTTAATGTATTTATTGGTTGTCTTTGTATTTTTACGTACATGATCTGTATTTTAACCTAGAAGGGGTATGTACTTTGATTGTATTTATGTAATAATTGGATGTGCTAAGTTTTAATGATTTAAATTGTTTATTTTTACAATGACAATGTTTGAAAAGTATAGGAGGCACAGTGTTTAATTGAAGGTGTGTAAATGTATACTTTTGCGAATGTCATTTATGTTTTAATCTTTATTAATGAAATATGCGAATAATGTAAGGCAACTGCAAATGTGGATGTTTCTTTATGTTTTAATTTGCAAATGTATGTTGATGTTATTTCCATTAATCCTTCTTTTATCTGTGTTGATTGTTTAGCTTTTACATCTTTAGTTTTGTGAGTGTTACCTAAAGGTGTTAATAATGTACGTATTATGAGTTAGTTATGTGATTGTTAGCTTGTGTTGTTTTTATTTACTTGTTGCGTAACAGATCTTGTGCATTTTTTTGTTATTTAGAATTTTCTTTTTTGCATTTTTGTTTTGTTGTTTGGCCTTAGTTTTGTAGTTGTTTGTCTAGGTCTCAAAAGGATAGCGTAGATTATTTTTTTTTTAAAAGTAGTTGATGTGAAACGTTAATAATAGTGTGTAAAAAACTTGCTGTATAGTACTCGAATAAAAAGAGCATGCTAGTTTAATAATGAGGTGAATTTTCTAAACGCCGGAAGTTGTCTGTAGGTGTTGATTGGAGGTGAAGATAGTTCCAGACAATGTACCCTTCAGAGTGAAGGCATCTTCTTTCAGCAAAGCATTATTGTTAGGTTGATAAGTTGGCAGAAACCTTTTTGATGTTTCCTATTTGTGGGTAAGCTGACATTTTCAGAAGGTTCTGAATCCGTGACCTGCGGGACTCCTGTGTAGTGCCTTGTGGACGATGCAACGATCCACAGTCTGAGCATGTGGTCTAAAGGGTTCTACCTGTAGCTTGGTTGTTTGATGATGAACAAGTTGTGTGTGATAGTAATGTGCTAATCCAGTCTAGGAAGGTTCACCGCAGGAGCAGGGTGCCTCTGTGGGGGAGAACAAGAATTTGCAAGAGTCCCCAAAGTAAGCTTAGGTGATAAAAGACACAATTGATTACGTCCTTGACATTATGAATGAAAGTGAAGCATAATATTAGAAAGTTTATATTCAAAGCTGAAGTTATTGTGTGTGCCACGTTGAAACATGTGGTGAAAGCGTGCACTGACGGCCGGTGGTGTGTATGCCTGGTGAAAGCGTGCACTGATGGCTGTTGGTGTGTGTGTATGCCTGGTGAAAGCGTAAACTGATGGCTGTTGGTGTGTGTGTATGCCTGGTGAAAGTGTGCAGTGATTGCTGTTAGTGTGTGTGCCTGGTGAAAGCGTGAACTGATGGCTGGTGGTGTGTGTGTGTGTGCCTGGTGAAATGTATTGTAAAACTGCACTGAGCTCACTTGACACACCACTCTAAATGGTGCAATGCTGCTGACTGTATTCTGTATTGTAGGGAAGCTTGCAATGGTGTTGTGTGCCCTCTATATACGAAAGAAGCTTGCAATAGTGCTGAGTTGTTCTGTGTAATTTTAGACTGGTAGTGAGTGGTGCCTATTGTCAATATGTCACTTGTGAATGATGTTGTGTTGGTGCAAAGTGATGCTGTGGTGGTGTTGTTGAGTGGTGCTTGTGGTGGTGAGAGTGCTGCTGTGTTGGTGCAGAGTGATATTGTGGTGGTGCTGAATGATGCTGTTGTGGTGGTGTGGAGTGATGCTGGTGTGTTGCCGAGTGATGTTGGTGTGGTGCTGAGTAATGCTGTTGTGGTGATGAGTGGTGCTGTGGTGGTGATGAGTGCTGCTGTGTTGGTGTTCACTGATTACCACCACAGCATAACTCAGCACCACAACAGTAGCACTTATCACAACAACTGCATCACTGAGCCCCACCAATGCACCACGCAGCAACACCACAGTATCACTCAGCACCCCCACAGTACCACTGAGCACCAACACATCATCACTGTGCACCACCACAGCCGTACTTAGCACAACAACAGCCTCATTCATCAACACTACTGCACTACTCAACAGCAACAAAGTATGCTTTTATACCTGTTATTGTGTGTGCCACGTTGAAACATGTGGTGAAAGCGTGCACTTAGGGCCGGTGGTGTGTATGCCTGGTGAAAGCAGTGTGATTGAAGGCTGAGTGCACTGAGTGAGGCCTGTGTGCAGTGTGAGTGAAGCCTGTGTGCAGTGTGAGTTAGGGATGTGTGCATTAAAAGTACAATTAAAGGTGATCTTACCCTTTGTGCTCCCCAAAAATATAGCCTAAAGATAACATCATATGCGTTGTGCTTCAAAAGCAGAGTTAAACAAAATTACCTATTGTGCCTCAAACACGAACTAAAAGGAGGAAGGGTTGCAGAAAGCGGGCAGCGGTGGTGCCTGCTTCAATGGAGAGCACACAACTTTGTATGTGTTGTACTTCTTTAAATAACCTAGAAGGTCACGAAAAGACAGTATAGAAACATTACAAAAAAAAAACCTAAATTGCATAGCACACGTTATAAATTAGTTTAAACAAGCAGCCGTGAGGTGCAGGCGGGGGGCGGGGAGCAGAGCCTTTGAAGAGCCAGAGTGAGTGAAGTGAATACTTAGGGGAGGAGAACTGGCAGGCTGATAGGCAGAAGGCTCGGGCAAGCTCGTGCACGAGGCGTGCACTTCCCAAAATCCTCTGGGGAGAGCCCTTGGCCTTAAGAAATGGTTTGAATGCATTAGGGCTCTTTTCCTTTTCCTGTGGAATAGGAAAGGACGAGCCCTAACAACACAAGAGCACAAGGAGACAACATACACGGGATAGACATGTAAGTAGGCTTGGCGTTGATGTGCTAACACATGCAAGCACATGTGTGCAAATCTGTACACCAATTTACATAATAGCACAACTGGATTTGCCACTGCATGTTTTAAAACTTTGCCTAAAACGTTACTGCAGTACCATTAGTTAAAGTCTAGATTTAAAATACTATGAATCTAAAAGGAAACTTGGCGTAATAACTGCCTCTTGCCAGTTACGAGACCCACTGCAGTATTTGGCATGGAACCTTGAGCATGGAATTCGTCCTCTTTGGACACTGGAACGTATGAACTTGATTCTTTTAATGCAACTGCAAACTGGTCTAATTCTCCGTCTATAGATACTTTTTGTAATTGTTTTAATAGTGGTACAAAGGATTTTAATCAAGTAGTACTGGTCTGTTATGCACTGCACTTTCATTGTCATCGCATCCTCAGGCGGCTTTCAAAATATAGTCCCCGAATAGCAGCAGAAACCCGCTATTTGTTGTTTTACCCTGGGAATGAGATCATTTGTCAAAAAGCTTTTAGATTTTTTTAATGCTTTTAAAATTTGTATTAATTGTATTTTATTCTTGATGTGTGTATGTGTACCTTGTTCAAGTTCCAAATATTGTATGAAGAATTGAATTGTGTTGCCTATGCTTTTGACTCAGTATGTTTTCTAAATATTTGATTTTCTCAAGCACAGTAAATACGAAGCATTGTAAAGAAACATACAAACTGCTAAAGTAATACTTTAAAGGTTGACAGAAACGGACAGGTATCATAATGCAGTTACCAAAAATCTGCATTCATATATGTGTTTGGGAAGTTCAAACAATATAGCTGCATATGCTGTTACTGTCGCTTTCACACCTAAGATATACTTTTTAGGTTGAGCCTATGCAGCGCGTTCACGGTCTCTTTTAGACATGCTGTGTTCACTCTGTGGGCTTATAGCCCGCCAATTGCCTTTTTATTAGTCACTTTGATTGTCGTTCAAAAATACTTGCCTGCTAGTTGTTCATCCTTCCTCTTTGTCCCTCTTTTTTGTGTTTTTCCCTCCCACAGAGAACCGCCCAATTAATTGTATCTTTATGTTTCTGTGTTTATGTGTTGTTTTAGGAGACTCATTTTTTAGGTCGAGCTTTGATCGACCTGTTGTAGCCTCTTCTACGGGGTGTGGCAAACGCACCATTGGCTGTTATCTGTGTTATTTACAAATACTGGCTTGTTATTGGAGCATTTGTTTAAATGTCCCTCCTTTGTGGGCTTAACTCCATCGCTGGCGATTTCACTCAGAGAATATTTTGTTTGGCCATCATACTGTACAGCGTGTGATGGCCCCTTCTCCCTCCTCCTTTATGGGCATTCCAGCCTAACACCACTTGTTTACTTTTACGTTCCATTGGTGCTGACGTACAGCAGAAGGCATCTCTCCTCCTCTTTCTTCTATGTTTAGCTTCTGTTTACCTCTGTCCAGGCGGGCAACTAGAGCCAAATTTCGGGGGGGGGGGGGGGGGCTGAAAACCTTTCGGGGGGGCTAATTCTTCCACCATAGACCGAGTGGCTGTAAGTAGGGGTGAACAAAAGCCTCATTTACACGTAAATGGTCTTTTAGAGACCTGTTAAGTACTCGGGTGCGGCGGAATTAGATGCTCGCCAGCCCTCGAAGCTGTCTCCGGCCGGGCTGACAAACACGAAGCGGGGGGGTGGGGGGGGGGGTGCCGGGGGTTGGGCTGAAGCCCTGAGAGCCCAATAGGTGTTGCGCGCCTGCCTCTGTCTATACCAACTTCAAGGTGGGGGAACTTCTCGGAAGTAGTGGGCTGGGCCGTGTATGGCTCCGATGCAGGATTCGAACAACGCAAACAGCAACACCGTCATGTAGAAGAGGAAAAGCAAGGTTTGTTAGTGACCAGCCAAAGCGGTTCCGTTTGTTTTGCTAAAAAATAAAAAATAAATACTGCTAATTGTGATCGTGACTGGGGATCTGCGCTTCCAAAGCTGCAGAAAAAATGCTTTTTGATCTGATATGATGTTATTTGGAAGTGGAAGGCAGGCGGTCCATGGCGGAGAGCCCAGGGGGCATCCCGTTTGCAGAGGAGAAACTGCACCTCTGCAAGGCCGCACAGTTGGCATCCCCAGTACATCGCTCATCTTCTGCTGCAAAGTTGTGGTTGTCTTTGTGTTGCTCAGTAATCCAAATTGACTTTGCGGTGCAGTTCGTCTTTTT
>NW_028250802.1:0-10220 GCF_964263255.1 Lissotriton vulgaris | reverse complement strand
TACGATGCATAGGTGCATATATCTATTAATCTGCTCTTGAATAGTATAATGTCTGGAAAGGTATCCTTAGGTGCTTACTACCAAACAAGACGCATGGTCTGCATCAATTTGTCGGTCTTTGAACTACTGAATATATAGGACCATTTTCAGGACTGTATGTTTTTGTGCAAAATGGACGATCTCAATTTGTAGATGACACAATCAAACAAAACAAAGCATACCAATGACTAAATGACAATAATAATGGTGAAAACAAAAACATATATTGCACCACACATGGATCCTGAATCAATGGATACAAAAGAACACTGTGAACAAGGATGAATGCAACCAAGCCCACAATGCAAAGACAAGTCAATAAATAAGAAGCACCACTGTAGCAATCGGGGTCGCTAGCAACAAAAAGCCCAAATTGAAAAGCCTGCATGAGTCAGCAAAAACGATTTAAAATTATGAGCTAAATCTGTAGACTCAACAGTCAACTGGATTAAATCACAACAACAGGAAGCTGAGGTAATCTCACTGGTGTCCAGGCATTCATAAGAAGCATGGCTGTAAGGGCACACTCACTTCAAATGAAAACCAGCGGCCAACCAGAGGCAAAAGCCTGCATCATAACAGTGCGGCGAAAGGTGCAATAGAGCAGCGGCCATGCTGGGGGAAGGAATAGCGACATCATCAGACCCTTATAATTAGGAAGTTATAAACGGACTCAAAAAAAGGGGAATTGACTTACACTAAATAAATATACATAACAAAAAAAAAAACCTTCCTCACCAAAACCCACCCAAGAAAGAACTGGTGGAATAAAAAGTGCCACATATAGGGCAAAAATGTGGAAAACACATTGGGGGACTCATAATCAATATCTATTATCTATGATGGTGAAACAAATTCATCTAAACTGTGCAGCATGACCCAAAGGCATGAACTATCTGCCTTAGAACAATTTCAGACAAAATGAGAATTAGATTGAATGGGATAAGAAATCATTGTGAATAAGACAACAGGGGCCAACACTGATAAATAAATCCAAAAAGTTAATAGATTTGTTTTTATAGTCTATTGTGAAAGATACATTTGTATTTTATCTATCAATCATCATCATCATGTGCTTCACTATATACTAAAACCACATCTTGTAATGCAATTGAAAATTAAATTCCAACAGTCATCATCGACAAAACCTAAAAGATAATCTACCATACCTACTATTTTTAGGTTTTCCAGAAAGCCTAGTAGTCTTGGACTCATGAAGCCAACTCAGAACTTATGGCCTCAATTGAACTGAGAGTAAATACAAACCTTTTTCTTCATATATACACAACCCATCTATCTCACTTCTACCTTTTTTTTTCTTGAAGCCAAGTTTCTCTAGCAACAGACTCCAACACCGAGCACACTTTTGTTAGTAAGTGTTGAAAACTGGTTAAAGCTATAGAAACATTACTCATATTTTCATCTGACACAATCAATGCAGGCTCCGTAACAATGTTAATCTCATTTTCAGGTTTTGTTGCCATAAGACACACCCTTGCCATTGAGTCGGCCAGGTTTATAACAAATCATAATCACAAAAAAACAATGTCCATTTTAACTGTCTAAGTCAGTGCTATAGCGAACTTTAAATATTATAAATTCCAATAATCAGTGTAAACTTCCACTGTATGGTAAGCACCCAATAAATAATGCCTTCTCTCTTCAAAACATCTGTCGATTGCCAAATGTTATTTGTCTGCAAAAATACCATTTAATTCTTTTGGATAACATTTCTGGGAAAAATAGGCCACCAGCTGCATCTGACCAATGGTTCGATTTCTTTTGGACAAAGTTCCTCCTATAGCATGACATAAGGCATCTGTCCGAACAATAAATGGAAGTTCACCATTAGGATGTAGCTAAATAGTTGTGGTTGAAAAGAGCTTTCTCAAAAAATTATACATTTGATCAACCTCTTTGGATTATACAAAGGTAGCTTCTTTGCAAAGAAGTTCGGAAAAAGCTCCGTCTGTCTGGGAAAATTGCTGAATTTTCTATAAAATTGAAAACACTAAAACGCATCACACTCCTTAGTTTTTACGGGTTGTAACAATATATTTTTTGTGTGATTTTGTTTGTACTTTTCATTTGTAATGTAGCTTATATTTGGTGTTCTTCTAGTCATCTTACTGCAGTCGTTGATGAGCTACCTCTTTCATGGCTTCCACATATACAACTCACCCACCACAACCCACAACTTCAGCCTACACAACAGAAGGACTATGTGTTGCTCATATAAATAGGAGCAATTTCAAAGGTAGCAAGCCAAGCTGCTTTTGAATGTTCGGCGGTGGTAGGCCTAGTTAGGTATGGTAATAATGTATTATTTTACATTAAAAAAACATGGAAATCCACAAAAAACATGAAGGTTTCGACTGGCCGGTGTCCTACGTGCCCATTATCATGGTATGCAGAAGTTCTTGTGCCCCACTTGCAACTAGGAGGTGGAGGTTGCGGAGATACTGTGGTATTAACCGGAAGCTGTATGTGGTTCTTGGCAGGGAGGCCGTAATTATTTTGAAAGAGACCCACAATGATGAAAATAGAGTCCTAAACACAGAGTGGAAAGTCTGAAAGAAAGCTGTGATTAAAAAGAAGCATTATCTTCATTATCAAGGAGGAGCGTGATACTACTTACTTGGAGATTATCCGATAAAGACATAATTGTATGATGTGCTGACCCTGATCTCAATTAAAACGCGGACCAATCTTTGTACAGCTTAGATATCGCCTAGGATCATACAATAGCAGGCATTTAAAATCGATTTTAATCGGAACCAGCCACAACATTACCATTAAAGCTGACTTGCTGGTTTTTAAATTAAGATACAAGTCCTAGTCCTCAAGTAAAAATTAGAGAAAACGGTCCTAAAGAAGGTGCAACATCTCAAATAGCACCGAAACGCAGCGTCCACTATTTGGTTTTCTTTTTAATATGACATTTATATTGTGTTTTTAAAAAAATGTTGAGGAAAATTCCTCTTTTTTATAATACATTTTGTATGATTTTAACTATTTAGTGTCTTTGTGCAGTGCTCCACTGTCGTTTCTTGAAATCTTGATTTCTGTTTGTTGGACTTTTGTTTATTGATATATTGCTGTGTTTTACTAATAACTTGCAAAAATAGTATCTGTGACAATTGTTTGTATAGTGTGGGGCTGTCTCTGGCTTTGCTAATTATTCACCCTGCCCCTATTGGACTTAAGGGTATCTCCCTGTTGTTTTGTGTTTATAAAGTCACTTTAACTTTTGTTTTTTCCAGTGAATTTCGAAGGTCTTTTTAAAAACAAAATGAGATATTTTTATCACCTAACTATAACCTAACTATAACATTAATTTAATCTTTGTTGTGAATCAGAGTGTGTGTGTGTGCGCGTGCGTGTATGTGTGTGTGTCTTTTTTTATACGGTTACTCAGAAATTAAGATTTGCACACATTGAATTGTATATATTGGTTTTTAATTGGATCAGATGCTTCTATGGTTTTACCAAAAGAAAACTTATTATGATGATATATATATATATATATATATATATATATATATATATATATATATATATATATATATATATATATATATATATATATATATATATATATATATATATATATATATATATATATATATATGCAGAGAACTCCTTCAATAACGAAAGAAAGAGAGGCCACACGGGGAAATATCTTTGGAGGTCCTTAACTCAAACAGCTATATATATATATATATATATTCACTGAAAAAACCATAGGTTTCGCACCAGTTATAGTTAGGATTTAGCATTTAAAAAACCTCTTAAATTCACCGAAAAAAACATAGGTTTCACACCAGTTATAGTTAGCTAGAAATTTTACTGACATAAAACCATAGAAATTCCAACGTTATAGTTAGTTAGACTCACTATAACAAGCGCGCCTGCAATGCACTGCTGATGACGTCACATATTACATCACTCATGACATCGTCACTGACCATGTCATGAGTGATGTAATATGTGACATCATCAGCAGTGCATTGCGGGCGCGCGAGTTATAGTTAGCTCCTAACTATAACGGGCGAATTTCTCTGGTTTTATATGAGTCAAATGTCCAACTAACTATAACATCCCTGAAACCTATGTTTTTTTTAGTGAATTTCAAAGGTTTTTTAAATGCTAATTTCATATTTTAATGCATCTAAAACCTATATTTTTTCAAATTTAAAAAAAATATATTTTGCAAGTCTACTATACTTCCTTTTTTAATTTTTAAAATCATGTAATGTTTTATATCTTCCCCAAAAAATATGTATATTTGTTTGTATTTTTTCAGAGAAAACTGCACTCCCATACTGGTAGCGCATTAAGCTCTATCTGCCATATTGCTAAAATCGTAAATGATGCACATTTCGTATCCGACGACTTCGTGGCACCACATCCTGCGTAACATCATATATGCATGAAGTCACCCCAGCTGCTACTTCGGTATCCAACGGGTACACAGTACCAAGCCACGAGTTACTTCATGAACGTGTGGGGTCACGCCCGCTGCACGTTGCGAATTTGACAAGTACACGCTGCCAGGCCCTGTGTTACGTCACAGACATCTAGAGTTATGCCGGTTACGCCATTCCCTTGGTTTTTTTTGTCTCAAAAGTTTATCCAAATAACTTTAAACAGTATATGAGAACAAGCGATAACCTAAAATATTTCAAACATTTATATATTTCTAACTGTAATAAACTTTTATTATGATAAATATATTTTGTCAAAATCGCGTTGGGTGTGGCCTCCATGTGCGCTCGGTGCACGATTGCCATGTGATCTTAAAAAAAAGCATTTGATTGCTTCATAACATTTCACATTGTAACAGTTGGACGACCCCACCCCTTTTACTTGTTCTCTCTACAGCGTTTGATGAGAGACACCTCTTCTGCTTAGAGAGCTTGTTTTAAAAGTTGTTTTGCTGTGTACACATATCTCATACTACACACAACATGCAACGATCATCTTTATCAATATTCATGGGCTGTACATTAGCCTTCCATGTGTGATTGCGATGCAGCTCAAACGTTCCGTCAAAAAACAAATATGTGTCACACGATGCCCCTGATGTGTGTGTGTGCACATTATTGTGCTCCCTTTCAGCCTGGGCATTCGCGGCTCTAAGAAGGATCAGGAGCCACGGGCAGAGTGCGCATCCTAGATCACATGTGACAAACAGTAAACAGCAATGTGTAGATTTCTTTTGCTGTACGCTCTGTTGACAGGCTTTACAATATACTAGTGTGTTATATGTGAGACTTTCAGATTCACATTTGACATGTATTCCTTGACTGTAATGAGTGTTATCACTGTGTATGACATAGCCTAACTGCTGATCCTCCCTCCATCCGACCACATTCACATGTGTACGCTTCGCGATAGCAACACTTTCAATAATACAGCACACCATTGACATGCGTGTCTGCGCATATCCACAACCTTGACAACGACATGTGATGTTCACCATTCAATCTTTTCAAACACCATCTCATTAACGATAGTTGCCGCCCTGCAGACACATGCTACACTAATGTAAATTGCACACTCTACAAGGTCAAAACTACAAAAGAATCACACATAAGTACACTTCCTTGCTTGGCAGGAACTGAACAACGCCCAGGTACCCGGAATAACTATTAATTATACATACGCAAGCCCAGCCCACTTTGCGTATGTATAAATAGGATAACCATGACGACGTATGCCCCTCTTCTTCCACACTGTCTCAGGTGATATGGCCGCATATCACAATGCGCAATAAAAAAAGGGATCCTTGAGATATACACCACCCTTGCAATCAACACGGGCTCTAAATTGTGAGCCCTACTGCCCGTCGTCTACGAAAGGGATCCATGAGGTGTCCACCATCCTCAAATCCTCACTCCAGCTGAATTGTGAGTACTGCTGCCCATAGTGTGTGCTCAATGACAGCAGGTAATCAGAGCGGCCTGGGCGCACAGGGCCTCTAATTGAGCGCAGTGCAGCGGGATGGGTGGGTTGCATCACCCTGGCTGCGCAGGTGTGAACAAACGATGTTGCCGTGCATAATGATGTGATCTCTGACCTGATTCAGCCTCATCTCTGTCTCATTTTAAAGACCTGCTGGACCGTACTGTAGGCCTGAGCCGGTGGGCAGCGCTGCCCTACAGACACCTGTTGAGCGCAATGTGCTAGAGGGGTGGGGTGCATCCCCCTGAGTGCGCATGTGCGAAAAAGCGATGTTGCTGTGCGTAATGATGTGATTTCTGACCTCATTCAGTCACATCTGTCTCATTTTAAGGACCTGCTGTACCATACTGTAGGCCTGAGCCAGCGGGCAGTGCTGCCCTACAGACAAGTGGCATTGGCTTTTAGGGCACTGTAGTGAGCTTGTTACTAAATGTACATGCACACAACCTTCCGCCACTGCATTACATGCGCACATTATGCTTCTAGCATTCGCCTTGTTCCTTCGTATAACGTATTATTATTTAACCTTGTGAATTCTCGAGCACTCCATCTCTTCTTTCAACCACGATTACCACTAACAGTTGGTAGATCGTACTTCAAAAACGAAGAATGCCCTCAACTCCTGTTTTCGATTAAGCTTGAAATAAACCTTCATTTACCTCCAGACGTTTCCACCATTAAATTATTTCTCCCTTTTTAGACATTCAATTGATTGGCTCAAGGAGGGAGGAGTGGGAGCCTACCCCGCAATGATGCCCTGGGCATTCTGACGCTTTCCATTGTGGTATCAAGAAACCGCCCCAGACCGGAGACTTGGGGCCAGTGTTAGGAAGCCTAATACCGGTCGGTAACGGCCAAAATGACCGAATTTCGGTCGTTACCGACCGGTATTAGGCTTTTCAGATGTAGGAGGCCACATTTCAGGATTCGTAATTTACCGAATCAGTAATTTAAGGAATCAGTAAATTACCTAATTCTTAAAATACAGATTCGGTAAATTACCAAATCTGTAATGTAGGGAGCACTCAAGTGAGTGCTTCTTACATTTAAGGATTCATTATTTACCACCAACTATTAGTTGGTGGTAAATAACGAATTCCTTTTAAAAAGCAATTTTTTGCTTTTCATTCAGTGCCATGTGGCAGACATAGATGCCCTTAGGGCATGTATGTGTGCCACATGTGCACCCATGCACTATTCAGGGGTGCAACATGGTGTCAATGTGACACCCTGCCACCCTTGAAAGGGTTCCCCCATTACCCAATGCTCATCCAAAGCCCACACACCTGTTCCTGTTGGTAAGATTTTGATGATTCAGTCAAATTGTTTTTGTCACGAAGGGAGAGCGAGAGGGTTGGGAACCTAGTTCCAACCTCCCTAACACAATTTTCTTCACAAATTGGGAACTTGTGAAGAATGTAGCATGTACCTGTAAAAATTCAATCTTAGGCGCATTTAATTTAATTGTGGGTTTCTAACGCGCTAGAATCAACTCCCGAAGGAGTATCACTGCGCATTAGACCGCTGGGGAACCTGTCCTGGCTTTCCATGTGCGATGGTCCCTACTGGGTATCTCCAAGGTGAAACCAGGCATCCCCGGCGTATGTGGGGGGCCGTTGTATAGATGAGGCAAGCTAATACCCAGAGTTGCCGAGTGTGATCCCTGGTTAGAGTAGGCACCGAGGTGAGATTTATCGAGTCCGCTGACCCTGGTCCACAACCCTGCCGTGTAGGGAATTGAACCCTGGTCCCAGGCCGTCCTCTACTCCCGGGTCTGCCGTCTCTAACCAGTGAGCCACACCACTCCTCATTAGATGCCAAAATAGCATTTAATTAGGTGAGCTGGTCATTTCTGTAGTAGCTACTAGAAGTGATTGGCCTGAGCCTCTGCTTAAAATGTGGGTAATGGAAAGCTTGCATGCACTAGGGTCCGAGTTATTTCCAAATGATCTACATTTGGAATGGGGTGGTATTAGGCAGTGATGATCCTCTTTGCTTTGACAATGAAACTTCTTGAAACTTACACATGGAGTAATGAGTGGGTGAGTGGCCTCAAGATTGAGCAGGGCACTTTCAAATTGATAATGTACGCAGATTACATTTTAGTATTATTCACCAACCCATGGATACATTGAATGAATAACAAGAAATTTGAGTATTTATAGTTAATTTCCATGAGTGTGAAGCTTGGAACTTTGATACTCCCCAGAGAGTAATAGGTGGGAAATAATTTACCTAGTCCGTTTCCAAAACGGTCCATCTCAGTTACAAAATACTACTCAGAGGTTCAGCAAGAGCTCCAAACATACCATACAAACATACTATCCTGGGTTGGGTAAATGGCACCTGTTGACCACACCATCCAAAATACTGTATAGATTTTAAAATGTCCTTGCCCCATATTAATACTTATAGGCCTAAAAATGATGATCTGAGGTTTTTAAAAGAAAATCCATCCCATTCCTTAAAACCTATCTGACAAAATGCTTCATTGGTGGTTTTGTCCTATGCTGGAGACCAACATCTACCGATTCGGTATTTACTGAATCAGTAATTCCCATTCATTCCTATGGGCCTCCAGGCCCATAGAAATGAATGAGAATTACTGAATCTGTATTTACCGATTCGCCAAATACCGAATTGGTAAATACCGATTCTTAATTACCGAATCTTACCGATTCGGTAATTTTTACCGAAAAATGATCTACATCCCATTTACCTATTCTTAAATACCGAATTGGTAAAATTCGGTATTTAAGAATAGGTAAATTGAGATTACCTACGTACCCCGGACTTGGAGCTTGCACTAACACTTCGTGTGGCACACCGGTGGTGGCAGGTGAGCAGTGAAACCTCGGTGTGCAGGACCTACAATTGAGCACAGTGCAGGGGAAGGAGCTGGGGTGCACCACCCTGGGTGCACAGGTGCAGGCAAGCGATTTTCCCGTAGCTAATAATGTAGGACCATATTATCAAAGAACAGCGATAACATTATCGCTGCTTTAGCGGCAGGAAACTGCCGCTAAAGCGGCAACAATGGGCTTGATAAAATGCCCGTGTGAATTTCCATAGAAGCCCAGGTTCACACCAGAACCTGGGCTTCTATGGGAATTCACAAGGGCATATTATCAACCCCTTTATCGCCGCTTTAGCTGTCATCTCCTGCCGCTAAAGCGGCGATAATGTTATTGCCGTTCCTTGATAATATGGCCCCTAATCTCTGGCCTCATGTGTTTCATTTTAAGGACTTGCTGAACCACACTCTTTCTTGCGGACCCCAGCATCTTAGACAAACGGGTGACGGGAGGGTGAACACTAACGGCTGGGTGCAGTAGGCTGACGCTCTGTCTCCTCCTCCCTCTCTTCTTCTGACTCTCCCTTCCCTTCTCCCTTCCACCCACTCTCCCCCTCCCATTCTCACTATCGTCCTTTCATTCGGACTACCTTTCTTTACCTTTTCCACATAGCACACATACTTATGTTTAATTTTTGTCTTGCAGGTTTTCTACGCTGCTTCCACTGGAGTCCAACCCACATTTTTTATATTATACTGTTTGTTCTATTAAACTTAAGTTTCTATTTATTTGTGTTTTAATGAAGGCTACTTTTTTTCTCAAATAAATAACTGAGTTAGGTCTTCTTTTTCTGACAACACTTGGCTATTATGTATTGTGAAAATCATCTGTTTATAGGAGATTATGAGGGCAAACCTTTCTGATATTACATTACACCTACCAAACATAATCTAACTGACTATTACACAAATGAAGCCTAGGTAATTCTACAATTGAGATTACCTACGTACCCCGGACTTGGAGCTTGCACTAACACTTCGTGTGGCACACCGGTGGTGGCAGGTGAGCAGTGAAACCTCGGTGTGCAGGACCTACAATTGAGCACAGTGCAGGGGAAGGAGCTGGGGTGCACCACCCTGGGTGCACAGGTGCAGGCAAGCGATTTTCCCGTAGCTAATAATGTAGGACCATATTATCAAAGAACAGCGATAACATTATCGCTGCTTTAGCGGCAGGAAACTGCCGCTAAAGCGGCAACAATGGGCTTGATAAAATGCCCGTGTGAATTTCCATAGAAGCCCAGGTTCACACCAGAACCTGGGCTTCTATGGGAATTCACAAGGGCATATTATCAACCCCTTTATCGCCGCTTTAGCTGTCATCTCCTGCCGCTAAAGCGGCGATAATGTTATTGCCGTT